>NC_135549.1:21237341-21284841 GCF_964340395.1 Glandiceps talaboti
GCATATCTCAAAAACTATAAAAGAGACTCCATTTGATTCAAGTGTCTACCCCATATTATCAGGTGCATACTTTCTTTTAGGACTTTGACACTTGACTTTGACCTTCAAAATCAATTATCAAAATCAATCTATGTTTTGCCTGTCTCTGTGGTATTTATTTAAGCAATAAATCCCCTCCCCCAGGGGATGGTATACCCCAAAGTTTTGACCAGTTTACAGCCTCTAATACTATGCATGAGCTTCCAGTGGGTGCTTTATTGCTATTATATACACCACTGGCCCTCCTGTATTTTGAAATTCTGTCCATACCCAAAAAACAGCACTCTCAATGCGATCATGAGTTCAACCTGACTACTGCGGGATAAAATTGACCCCCTAAGTGTCTAATTTTTGGTATTTTGACAATTTTCAGTGAACCGTGAACAGTATTGTTGGTTGTCTGATCAGTTAAAAAAATAATCCTCCAATTACAGTTAGTGCAGGTTTAAAGATAAGAACAAACTTTATGAAAAAAGTAGATGTCTGTTGTTCAAGTTACATGCATCAGCACTTTACAGAATATATTTCTGAATTAAAGATGTCTATCACAGTCTGATAGGTTCAAACTGACCTATATACATGTCAAATACATTTTATCGGCTTGTAATATGCTAGTAGTAGATTATGGTCATCAAATTCACAAAGTAAGATAATTGAGTAACAAATTTAAGGAAACTTAGAGGTTCAAAATTGAGCATTTAGTGTGCCCCTTTAATACACCATTCTCATAATTTGTGTCGGAAAATGGATATTAATTGAAGTGAAATGTATATGTACATCCTGATGACTTTTTAACCCAAATCACTTAGAAGCTGTGCAGTGAGGGGGGGGGGGGGGGGGGGGGGGGGGGCTGTAACACGTATTAGATTTTACATTACGGTAGGTGTAATTTGGTTAGTACAATACAATACTTGGAAAAACATCAACAAGACTAAGTGCATCCAGGTGCGTACAAGAAATAGTAACTTATGCACAAATGCATATCCATGGGGGGAAATGTGATCTGACTGTCAGTCTCAAATATTAATCATACGTTGTTTATCTCTCATCTAGAAATTGTTCTGGAGTCACCTTGCTTGCCACTAAACCCAGTATTGCTGCTGGAGTTGATCAATTATTAATGAAATCAACAGCGCAGCAAACTCGTACAAGAAGATACTGGTAAGTTGCTGATATACAGAATTTGTATCCCTTGCATATGGCAGTATTTGACACCATCATTTTGCAAAACTCATATTTTTTTAATGTAGATGCATAAGTTCACATGTAAAATTATATTTAAAAAAAAAAAAAATCAAGAAATACTCGTATTTTGAAGAAAAAAACTGTGCACCATAGTCCAGTAGCTATTTGGCTAATGTTTGCAGGAACATGAGAGTGTATGCCAAGCACACAGAAAAAAATTGAAGTCGGCTAAATATGGGTGGGTCGGAACAGCCTTATTTTATTTTTCTGGCCTAAATTTTTTTCTGATTCTGGCCTAAATTGTAAGCTGATTAGTACTGTACAATATAGCACAATACCATTTAAAATGGGGCATATTTGACAGCCTTCTGGCTAATGCAAAAGGCAGCTTAATATATTAATTCTGAAGCTACAGGCACTATCATTTTACCTGGTTATTGAATTTTGTAAGTAATAATAATGCTAGCACACTCCTGCAATGCTGCCAATAAACCCCCCACACCTCATCATCCTTGAAATGCTATAATTATATTTTCATAATTCCGTTTTTTTGAACAGTGAGGTTATAATTATTTCTGAGTCATTCTTTTGATCGTAACCACACCCTATTTATTTATAATTATGAGATAACACCGCGGTGCACATAAATTTTCATAGCTGACATGTCCTGCAATATGGTCCAGGTTTGTATATTGAATTTGTCGACGTAGGTTTATTAGGTGTAATACCATAGTTCATTGCACACTGATAGAATTGTGCATGATAATGGCTAGCTCACAGGTTAACTCTAGAAATCCTTCAGGTTTTACTAGAAAGTCTATTTATACTCTGAAAATAGGTTATTTGGCTTTCTTATTGGGTTATATGTAAAAAAAAAAAAGGGTCATATTTGGGTTTTATGGATTGAATTTAGAAATGAAAACAATATTCTGTGATATATGACTTGTTAGTTGAGGCAGTTGCCCTGAAATTTTGCCAAATAATGCCAGCAGAGCTACATGTATATATAGCCTTACTGTGCATCGTGAAAATCAAAATAGTCCAAACTGTGAGAGGGGAAACCCCAACCCTCAACCCCCACTCCCACAACCTCCTATGACGACTTTGTAGTTGCAGCATACAATGTAGTTAGCACACCAGTTAGTTTCCACCTATTATAATGATTTTGACTTTCTGACTGAAATTTTATACATCCCTGACTGTTGAAACAGTGGCCACCTGTTGACTCATTACATATAGTGGCTCTAAGCAGTCAACGTTTATGTAGTATATATACTCTCAGCTCAAATATCACTTTCTACCTCTAGAGAGAGACAAGGTGACTTTATACATTTTTGGGCCTAATTTTTGCTGCATGTTTAAAAGTCACAGTATTCTACTTGCTCAAGCATACTGAATCATGATGTACAATGGTCGATTTTCCGGTTCCAAGGTGCATTGCGTGAGAGCACGTCACTTAGTCTTGTTTGTCTTTATTATGTTTGAAATAGCATTTTCATCAGGAAATGATGGAAAGACATGTA
Organism: Glandiceps talaboti; assembly: GCF_964340395.1. Taxonomy (NCBI): domain Eukaryota; kingdom Metazoa; phylum Hemichordata; class Enteropneusta; family Spengelidae; genus Glandiceps; species Glandiceps talaboti. The sequence goes on from NC_135549.1 coordinate 21,240,089, forward strand.
TGATGTTGACCTCTTTGATTATGAGTGATTTTATAGAACAAAGACTATAAACGCCATCAATGATAGCGAGGGGTTTTACAGGTGAACCCAGGGTACGGTCAGGTGACAACCATCCCCCTGAGTATCGCATGCAAACCCCTCAGCGTGTTCACAATGCATGGCATTGTATGAGAGACGCACAGTGCATCTTGAAACCGGCAACAGGTTTATTGACTGAACTGAAACAGTGTCACATTTGTAATGTCATAGAAGGCACTCATTGAGATTAACATTATACCAGAATAGTTTAATCAAGTATTGTCTTATTCAATATAAACTCAGTTCGTGCCACTTTAAACTCTTGCACATAAAACTTAAAATCTGGAAACAAAATGATATTGACAAGTTTTAAGTGCTAGTAATTACTATGAATCCAGTACCTCATATCAACTTCAGATCAGATCAGATATAAAAAAAAGAAATGTTATACCATGAAATGTTTTGAAGCCAACCATGTCAAATTTTGATATATTTCATCTCGCTGAGAAAATACGCCGGATGTAGTTACCACAAAGTCAGATTAGACAACAGGGGAAAGTGTGTATTTCATCTCGCTGAGAAAATACATCGGATGTAGAAACCACAAAGTGAGATTAGACAAGGGAAAGTGATATACATTTATTTCATCTCGCTGAGAAAATACATCTGATCACAAAGTCAGATTAGACCAAGGGTATGAGGCAACAATTCTGGTGTCTATAACAATATTGAATAACATGAATATAGACAACATCAACAAATTCCGTCAAGTTCTTGTTTATCATTATTTCAGTATCTTGAATTGCTAATTAATATCTAATTATAATACACAGAGAAACACATTTAACTCGATCGAATCATGCTGGAATACAAATAGAATATACGGGACGTTGCTGTGTAGTGTACCGATTGAATAGCGCCCCCAACGGTCGTAGAATTTACTTCTCTGTCTTGTCTCGCGATCGCGAGATCGTATGATTCGAATCTTGGAATTTGAAAATTCAACCTCAATTTGCTCAATTTGCTCATTTGCTAAAAAAGAAGGGGTAGGGCACTTTGGTGTTCTTTTTCGTCGTAAGCTTGAAACCACATCGCCCTCGTTCACGGACGCTTTCTGTTTCGGGCAAACTTACGAGTATTTGTTTACTCAGTCAAATGATGTTGTTACGTTTTCTCTTTCATTCAAAGGTATATTTTGAAAAGACACAGATATGACGACTAATGTTTAATTTTATGTAATTTTATGATAATAATATAGACCGGAATCGACTGTGTGTTCGAGCCTACTGCAAGTCTACGGCACCAAATATTGATTAAACCAAGATATTATCAATTGTGTTTTTGTTTATATCCCTCGCAAATGACGCACCGTTTCGGAGCTTCAGTTCATATAATATGCTGTTTCGGCAATCTGTTTTACTGTCCCACAAACGCCACAATGTACTGCAACATGCGAAATATATATCTCACCACAAGAGGGCAGCAGGTGGTATCAAGCTTCGAGAGAAAATTCATGGGTCACATGTTCGATTTGAAGTGTCCTGATTGGTTTATTCGATGCCGTGTCCTACCCCTCTGTATTACAAGTTTAAGCAAGGAATGTGTTTGAGCTCGAGCACGCCAAGCAGCGCAGCGCATCAGCTGTCGCGAGCGCACTAAGCGTCGATTTTGCACCATGTCTAACCTTATATTTCTTTTTCGTTATTCTTTTTTGGAGTCTCCCATATTTATATAAACTTTTTCTGCAATTATTAAAAATGTTTCATTTTTTTAAAAGACCAGAAAGTGTACAAGTACATACATACATATAATATTTTTAATCATTCCATTTCTGGCCTTATACCCAAAATAACAAATATGTAGACATATATAATGAGTTTATTAAAATATACTAGTATAAATAAAGAAGTATGTAAATGTGACTCATAGCTACCTTGGGCCTTTATTACCTGTATCATATCATTATCATTATTGGGTTTCACCAGAATTGTTGCTTCATGCCCCTGATTAGACAAGGCAAGTGATATACATGTACATGTATTTCATCTCACTGAGAAAATACACAGGATGTAGTTACCACAAAGTCAGATGAGACAAGGGAAAGTGATATACAATACATTGCTGTACACAAGTGTGTGCTGTCAGTGCCTTTAGGTTGTTATTAAATCACATGGGAAACAATATTTTTGCCAAGCTCAGGTAAACCCAGCAACTGAGCGGGAAAATCTGGAAAACTGTTTTAGTTGGGAACCCGGTTTCAAAAATTGGTAAATGCTAGTATCTTTCACCCACCTGTCGCTCTTAACAAAAACGCAGGGAAGACATAAAAACACTGTGCGACTGAAATGACTCTCAATACATAATACCTTACTTGCATAGTAAATTCAGGCACTATCATGTAAAATTAATGTTTACATTATCAACTCAGTTACTTCCACATGATATTTATAATGTCACTCCTTATATTATCCCGCAGTGTGAAATAATAATTCAAGCGTAGAAATATACACAAATTCAATAAATGTAAGTCACTTTAATCTTGTAATTCCAATGTCTAGATTGAACTGTTATTTTGATTTGTTTGATTAGGGCTTTGACAATTGGAGTACCAAGACCAGGCACAGGTATGTAACCTTTAATATATATTTCAGTCTGAGAGGACTTTCATTTCCTGCCTTGTACAGATGGTAATTTACGTGAGGATTGTCTTCCTGTTGTAAAGGGCAGCGTTTATGAATGTTTTATTACATTGCCGTAGAAAAGGTAAGAGTGCAACGTTGTACTTGATTATTGGGTGTGAGAGGATCTGAAAGCTCAACCTGGGAATTGTTTCCACACATTATTGTAAACTGGGACCTTTTATTTTCTGTATGAAATAACTGTATTTAATATTACTTGTAACAAGTTCCATGCCATACTTATATGGTTGCGATTTTGTGGTGTATTTGTGTTTATCTGGTTGTCTGACTTTGTGTCCGATTTGTGATGTATTTATCTTACTTTGTTAAAATATAGGGTACATGCCCTTTTGAAATGTGAAACTTAGCAAATAGCTTAGTCACGACTGTTGTTTTGTTGCCCACTCATGGACCTGGGGGTGTATATTATCATGTTGTATGCGTGGTTAGGATGCTTTCCTTCTTGCACACATGATTTACATCACATTTATAATGAGACATATGTGTAGGTTGGTTTGCTCCATATCTTTCCTAAGGATTTCAGTTCAATTTAAGGATGTTAACTTTAGTTAATCTGTCTTATATTTATCAAAAACTGTCTCATATTGTGAGTCATAAATGAAATTTCTCAAGTTTTAATATCTGTTACTGGTAGTAACACAGTGGAAATGTGACACAGAAAACGTATGAACTGTTTATCCGAATTATCTTGTTAATACTTTTACAACAATTACAACAAAATTGGGCTATTTCTTCACTTCAAGATGTGAGACTGGGTAGACTTCCTCAATTTGCCAAGATTCCCCTACTTTATATGTGAAAATATGTTTAATTAATGTAATGTCAGTGCCTCTTGTGAGGCAACTAAAGAAAAAAGCTAAGGATGTACTGAAATCATAGAAACACACACTGTCACATAATTCTGGTAGTAAGAAGAATACGTAAGTTATGCTGGACACCTTTCTTAGAGAGACAAGTGCTAAGCTGGACTATAAAATGTAGAAAGAACCATGTTTGTGGCAGATTGTTAGGAATGAAGCATCGGATTCAGTTAAATGATGATGACAGAAGTAAAATGTGAATGGCTTCCTTACAATCCAAACTACTGACTAAACAAAAACTGGACAGATTTCCTCTTCACACAAACTAAGACATGAATATGGTTTATAAAACTAAGTCAACTGAAAAACAGGCAATTTCCAGACAGTGAAAATTGAAGCTGGGCAGAAACCAGACATAATCCAGACAACAAATTTGGTAAGGGTATATATACATGTACGTAGTGAGTCAAGATGGCAGCTTGGCAAGTTTCCTAAGGCTAGATTTTAGTTTTGGTTTGGGGAGTAGAGCAAGTTTCAATCTTAAATATGCTTGAGTTGTTTCCATAACATGAGTAAAGTTATTGAACTGACACCAGATTTGATATGCCTGCAGCTCAGCCAGTTGCCACTGTATTGTCTTTCAAACATCACCATGGTGATTTAAAAGTAAGGTCATTGTCTTACTTCTAGACATACATGTTCCATCCAGCATTCATAGAGGAAAATCATATCTGATAGCAGTTCTTGTCATTGTATCAATGATGTTGTGATAGACAGTGAAGAAACTGTGAAAATAATATATGTGTCTCTCTCTCTCTCTCTGTATCTCCATAAATGTGACAATAGTTCACAAGGTGCAGTGATAAGAGTGTTTCATCAAGTCAGTTGTCATTCATCTGTCATTACAACATTAAGTGTATGTCTGTGATGTAGTACACTACACACAGATGATAACATCTCCTTTGACATGTGTGGCATATACAGTGCATTTCTACAGAAAGCTTGATATACCGGTAGAAGGATAACTTTGTACGAGTTACTTAAAGAACTGGAATCTGTCCAACACACCAAGAGAACTTGAAACTTTGTATTTTACATTGTTATGGAATTTGTGGTTGTCCATACATGGCCGAGCAGTTAGCTCATACATCTCTTACCACTGCAGTCTGGGTTCAAACCCACTCAGTGCTGACTGGGTTTGATTGGTCATCGGTGGCCAAGTGGTTAGCTTGTACACCTCTTACCACTGCAGTCTTTCTTGGTCCAAACCAGTCCATTGCCAGCTACATTTGATTAAAATTTAGCCAAGTCTGTATGAAAGAAGGATGATGCTCAATTTGAACCAGCCGAACAACACAGGTTGTCTCCGGGTACTCTGGTTTCCTCTTCCTTTTAATATACACTAGGGCACTATTCAGAGGCGGTCATTCATGCAAATTTCCGAAATTATTTGGACAAATAAAGATTATTATTAGTAGTAACACAAAATGCAGACACGTCTGTTTTGTAGAGAAAAAAACATTAAGCTGTCGGTTAACAGTAATACTGTAAGACACATGTTGCTATGACAACTGAATGCACGTTAAGGCATATAGTTTAATTCTAAGTGATACTGGCACAGTGAGATGAGGTCAATGACATGAGAGAGAAATCTTCATGCTAAAACAACATAGACTGAGATTTATTATGTATAATATATTAATTTAATACATCATAAGCAAAATTGTTTTCCTAAAAGTTGTAGACCCTGGTTACAGAAAGGCAGATTTCTGGTAAATCCAAAACTTTCTTGTAAAGTATGATAGGGGGTGTTGGTGTTAAGTATTTCAGGCCAGTACTGGGGTACTAGTAATATTATGAGTAATGAAGTAGTCAGTTAGATTTTATCTATGTGTGGATCTTAATAGACAGACTGGTAAGCACACCTACATATACCAACCACATTTTTAGCTTTAAACTTAGTCAAATTAATTTTTTCAGTTTTCTGGTTAATATGTTATGAAATATTATATGATATCCAAATAATACCATATTTACTACTGTGTAATACATGACATTGTATGTTCAAACACTTTCAAGTGCTGTGCTTCATACAGAATTTCCAATGTAAGTGTAACTTCCTCAGGAGGACCTAGATCATGATCTTAACAATATAAACGCCAAAGGCAACCTGTTTTAAGTAAGCCAAATGAGCCATAAGTACACAGTATGAAGTGCAGGAGTTTCATTAAGGCCCTAGCAACCAGAGAAACTAGTCAGTAACTACTCTCATTTCAGTGGCTACTTTTGTATTTATATCTAAAGAGAGTATTGCCCTTCTAATGTCTATACTTCTAATGTCTATATGCATGGTGTAATATCGTCGCTGACTACGTTAACAACTTAAACCCCTGGAGTGAAGTTTAAATAAGTAGCACAGTAATGTAACATGATGGTCCTCAGTGGCTACTGCATAATGCTTCTTCTTCGATCCAACTCCATGTTATGTCTAACAACTGGTAGTCTTATTAAGCTTAGAGCTCTTACCAGGTACATGTATTCAGATGTGATATTGCAATGACATTATGACACAATTTTGATGTACTAAAAAATCACAGTGTTCTTTTCATATACATGTACTATCAATCTGATTACAATCTGATGTTAGAATATGGCTTGATTTCTTTATTTACCTGTATGTCCGTTTATTGTTGTTTGTTTTTGATTTTGTTGCATTGTAAGTGACTGCTCCCTTCCTACGTCTGACACAATACTATAGGAGTTCATCTTCAAATCTTGCATGTATGCATAGCTAATCAAAATCCACCTTACATGGGATATATGCACACTAAATATCAAAGCAATCTGGCAGCTGGTTTCAGAGAAGAAGTTGAAAACATCGTTTTTATCCAAAAATAACCCCCCAAAAATCTGCTAAAAATAGAAAATGACTCACATCAACTTGGCATGAACAAATCTGAAGAGACTCCACCAAAGGGTCATGTACAACAAATTCAAAGCAATCCAACCACTGGTTCAGAGAAGAAGTCAAAAATATCATTTTTGACAAAAAATATTAATTTTGCTGAAAATAGAAAATGACTGTAATCAACTTGACATAAACAAATCTGAATAGACATCCTAAGCGACATACACACTAAAAAAAAAGAGCACTGGTTTCAGAGAAGAAGATGGAAATAGAAAAAGTTGATTGACAACAAGAAAGATCAACCTAACCTTATAAGCTCCAACCACCTGTTGCTGACCGCAGAGCTAAGGAAAGTCATATAATCTGAGGCAAAATGGTGAGAACCATAATGAATGGGGATCAGTGTGATAAGCAGATACTATGGTAGTGCAGGTATCTTGACCACAGTCCAGACAATGTCAGTAGTGTGCCCATCTAGTCTTTTAGAGGTTTTGCCCTCAGCTCTGCCAATTAGATACACACACACACACACACACACACACACACACACACACACACACACACACACACACACACACACACACACACGCACACACACACACACATACACATTAATTAATTAATACAGTGCCTGTACATATCTTCACTTTGGTGGTAGTAGTAGTAGGAAACAACCAACGCTTTTCAAAAATTATCAATGTGACAGCAGTGGGATATAGTTCTTATCATTGATTCTGTCCCTTTTCATGTCTGACAGCATTTTAATCCATTTTGAACTGAGTGACGGTTATGTTTTCAAGAAAAGGAAATTGAGGAGGGGCCACTTTTCAGAAAACTGAATCAACGAGAGGGTCACATTTTATGCAACACACTAGGTTTGATCCCCTCCCCCCTTGTACTTACTGAAGGCGCCCAACCTCAGTGGTCAGCCTATTATGCCTGTAATGGTTTGGCTGCTATACAGTTAAAAAATATCTATATATAGAAATTTGTCCAAAGGGAGGAAAACTCATCTTTATTTGCTACCCAGGTTTTCAACAATTAAGTGTAAGAGCATTAATATTTCTATGATATCATGTGATCACAACGATATTGGTTTTTGAAGTGTCAGCGTTGGTTGTATGTCTTGAAGTGAAATTCTGTATAACACGTTGTGTGGAAAACCAATCATGATTTTCTGAGTACTTGTTCTCCAGGGCAACAGTATCCTAAGTACTTTAGTGACTAAGATGAGTTCATCGAAAAACTCCGCAGCAATGGCAATAAAGTGCAATTTTTGCATGGTTGACTTTTGCATCATAATGGCCCAAAAACATTTCATTGAAAAAAATCAAATCAGAATAGAAGAGAAATCTAATCAGCAACGAAAAAGTGACAAATAGTCGATTTTCTGATCGCCATGGTAACTCATGAATCATGAATGATTAATTCCTCAGATTAGTTGATTCTTCGTCAAAGATTGGAACGTTAAGAAATTTCACTCTAATCACAAGGGATTATTAATGATCACAGGTACTGTACTGTAATTAGTAGAAACTAAAATGGATAAACATGGTATAGTTTGACAGACATTTTGTTAACACAAGGGGTGAAGTCTTTGAACTTAGATTATTATGTCTGAACAGGAAGCATTAATTTCTGAAAATATAAAACATAATTTATGTAAATGGTGCCAAGTCCGTTGCCTTCATTCTTATTTCTATAGCCATAATATAGGTCTGCAAAATTGTTGTTTTCACCTGTGATAATATAATGTACATATAATTTGGCATGACATGACATGACACGACATGACATATGACCTGATATGACATGATATGACATGACATGACATGCTGTATGCTCCCCAGGGAGTTGAGGAAGACTAAAGGGACGTTGTGCCATTCTGATCTGAGCCAGGGGTAATAATTGTAAAGCGCTTTGAGCACGGACTGTGAAAGCGCTATATAAGAACCCAACATTATTACGTTATTATTATTATGACATGACATGACATGACATGACATGACATGACATGACATGACATGAAATGACACGACACGACACGACACGACACGACACGACACGACACGACACGACACGATACGATATGATATATGATATGATATGACATGACATGACATGACATGACATGACATGATATGATATGACATGATATGATATGATACGACATGATATGATATGACATATGACATGACATGGTCTGATGATATAGCATATGGTAATTATCTAATAATAAAGGTATTTTCAGATACTTTGGATTCTAAAAGTCATGAGCAGGTCATGATTAATACTTAAATTAGATTCGATTTCTGAGAAACACTCGATTTCAAGTCATACCTCATTTGGGTATGTTTTGCTATGGGCCACATTGCCTCATGGGAGTCAGCAGAAATACATAATGATGCAATAGGTGAACAATGAATATTCATGATTGGTTTCACTAAGGATAATAAGCACTAAGGAGTCATGAAAAGTTGATGGAAATGCCTGAAATTCTGGGACTGAATTTCAACATTTTAAGTTTAAGTGAACTTTGTGACATCAATTAGAGATTCTAACGTAAGCAATCTTAGCATGGCATTACATGTATTATTTTAAACTTTGGTTTCACTAATTTCACTTTTCCATCTGTCGATGTCTGAGATAAGTGAAATTCCCCTGACTCTTAGATTGGCTAAATTGCCATCAAGTAACCTTAATTGAACAACAATTGTCCTAAAAACCTGTTATTTTTGTCCCTAAAAACTATTTGCCTATATCATGCAATCTTAGCGTTTTATAGACATGAAATAAGCTATATTTAGTTGTATATTGTGCGTCATATCAAAGAAGGCAGGTAGGAGTACTTTAAATTAATGTCATAACAGAGTTGAATAATGGTCCTATTAGAGTTACCAAATGAGAGCATTAAAATAATAGCTCTATAAATTATCATGTAGAAAAACCATTAAAACATTTTTGTTACTGGTACTTTTTCTACCTTTGTGTGTTTTACCTCAATTCCAGAATCTGCTCGCAACAGTAAATGAAAAACAAATCACCTACGTAGAGTAATGCATTCGTGCATGTTCTACAAAAACTTTGGAACTCACTTCCATTTTAAATTCGCCAGGCTGCTAACCCTGGGATTTTTTCAAAGTGAAACTTGAGACCCATTTGTTTAATAGAATTATGTATTTGGTGTGGTTTCAGTTTTCAACACTATTGAACAGAACAGTGCTGAGCTGTATAGGTTGGTGCTTTTATAAATTTAGTTGAGAAATCAGTTGATTGAATATTGACATTAAGTCATTGGAAGATGGCGTCTTTTATTTTCTGATTAACCCCTCTCAGCGGTCAGTGACAGCTGAGCTGAGCAGAAAGTAAAGGAGAGGTTGGTAGTACATATAAACTGTAATTTTATATGTACCCAAAACAGATTTTCTTGACGTTGTATGTACATCATCTGTTGAATTATAAACAAAACTCGTAACTAACTTTGTTAAACTGCCATAACAGTTTATCTAGTAAAACAATTTAAATGGTTAATCAAGGTTGCCTGTTTAGTACACTATAGTTTGTTTTTCGTCTGTCTTTAAATGCAATGTTCTCAATAGATACACATCAGATCTGACATTAAACCATAGTACAGCTGCCGCCATAGTTTATGACAGTAGTGTTGTCAAAATGGATTTTGTAAAGTCTTAACATTGTCATGTATTCATCATTTGACGTAATTACTGGACCATTGCACACCAAGCGATTCTAGTGGTACTGTTTTATAGCTGTGATTTATACTGTAATCGTTGGCATCCCAGTGTCTTATAGATATAAATCTGTACGATCTACTGGCATCATAAATTATTGACTCTGAGTTCTCACTGCTATACTTACAACGACCCATATATAAGATTTTGATACAGACGTTTTTATCCACCTTCCAGAAACAGGCACAAAGTGATGTTTGTTCTCTGATTCTTGTATTATGCATAACGCAAAATAAAGAAAAACTAGTACAGTGTGATTATTTTGTTATTTTATTTGACACAATACAACAAGGGCTCCAGGTGCTTTTGTAACTTCAGAGCGCCCTCGTGTTAAAGATAGAGTGTAGTTTAATTATGAGCTAAGATCGACAGAACTCAAACCAGATATTTATAAATAATACATATTTAATGATTTGATAACATAATTCATGGTACCATGCACAAGCAAAGATGTTGTCTTTGAACAGAAAATATGTGGATTACGATATATACCCTGGTCATTCTACGTCATGAAAATCCATTTCTACGTTATTGATTCTGCGGTGCTCGAAATATGAGTCAAAACATTCTAAATCGCCATTATTTTGCATGATTTATGCTTGAGGGAGTATAATTATGTTATTCTCTAATATTTTTCTTCATTCAGTCAGAAAATTAATACTTGTGACCTAAGGGTTTTGTCACTACGAGTTGCTAGGAGAAGGCCCCTTAGGTAACTTGTATTTTCCTCAGCAGCATGAAGGAAAATATTGGGGAATAATATCTAGTTAAAACATAATACTAAACGTGTTTAGGAAACTGTTATTAAATTATGCTACCAACTGTGCTAACAATAGTAATATGCTAGAATTGAAAACAGGCATGCACTGTCATGTAACATTGTAATACAGACTAAAAAAGGTTTTATGTTGACAGTATTTTCACATGATCAAAATAGCTTAAAACTCAGCTGGTGCCACCATAGTCTATTACATTTCTTTTGTTATTTGAGAAGGATTTGCTTTCTGCAAAAAATTTGAACTACACAATTTGTATCTGAAAGTAATGCTGTCTTGTTTTATTACATGAGTTAACAGCCATCATTATACCGGTATATTCATCAGATGTACTGTTGCCTGTACTGTTTCAATTAGTCTAATGCTTCTGATGTAAGAGATAGAGAGTAAATTGTGGTGGTGGTGGTGGTGGTGGTGGTGGTGGTCGATGTTAAATTACATATTAAAGTCTACTACTGGTACAGCTAAAATGAGGTAGGCTTGGTGTTTCACTTATGGGGCATTACGTTTTTCACACGGAGCCAGACATATTTTGACTCCAGATGAACAATAACAGAGGCACAACAAACACAGCAGGATCCTTTGCCCAATCACATTGAACTCTACTAAGCATTGCTATTCTAATACAGCACAGTAAAAACAAGCTTCTAATGAAAACATGACACATGGACTTGATGATTTAATGACTGCAATTGTTTATTTACTAACTGATAATCAACATTTCAACTTGACTACTTGTACATGTAAATCCCACTGTGCACAGCACCTATATGTACTTGTACCATAGTTGTTTCTTAATGCATTAGAAGTTATGTGAGGGTGCGCATTAAATGTCATGTCACTTGAATGAAACACCAAGCCTCCATCATTTTAGCTAGAATAGATGGTGATGGTTGCAGTTACCGGTAGTCTAGTTCCTGACAGGATGGTATTCCATACTACAATGTACTTCATCACTATCCCAGTCTAGTCAAGGCCCTGACATAGATGAAAGGTGTTAATTATGGTTCAACCCTATTGTGAGTGAAGCATGAATGATGCATGTCAGTAGTAATCCATCACAAATTGATGGACTGTCTTCATCTCTTTATTAATATTCATTTGATACAGCTGTTTTGACGATAGCCAATGTTCAACCAGGACTCCACCCCCACTCCGTTTAAACTAAAATCACGTGGGGACGCAACATCATAATCATATTTATATGAATGCTGTAGGGGGGAGCACAGAAATCTATGTGACTGTCCTTGAAAGCTACAGTTGAATTTTATTACCACAGGACATTTCTAGAAGTTTGATTTTAAAATTTAGACAACGGTGTGGGAATATTTCAAGCAAGTGGATTAAGATAAGTCTGATCTCTTGGATTATACTGACGCAAAACTCCAAGCTGACATGAATTTCACAAACTGCTATCTTAAGAATTACAGTGTATCAGATTACAAGGTGAAGTGAAGATCCACAACTTAAATTGTCATCCAGAAGTTATGGGCAGGCTTATGATGACAGGATTGCTGTGCAGAAACTAGGAAATAATCTGATGGGAATAATGAAGGAAGTTATCAAACTGAAAAATTAATGAAAACGTTCTAAGATGACATGAATTTTAGAGAAGTCACCCAAAGTAATATGTTGATCCAAATACAAGCCAAAAGGTCTCCACTTTGAAGTCTCATCTAAAAGTGAAGGGTAATATCCCTTCAGAATTAGGGGAATGAAAGGAATACAGATATATACTCAACTTAAGGATTCATACAGCATGTCTATGTTGCTGGGTCTGTGACTATTTTAGTGCTTGTTCTACATACCAGCTTGTTATGGTAGCCATTCAAACTGAGTAATTTAGCCAACAATCTCTTCCCCCCCAAAAAAAATAAATAAATAAATAAATAAATAAATAAATAAATAAAAATAAAAAAATAAATAAAAAAATAACAAACAAAAAAACCAACAACAAAAAACTACTTTTATTATAATACCTTTATGTTTGAATTTACATAATATTAGCATCCATGTACAAATTACATGTTAATTATCATGCACATTTGTAGCATATTTGTTAACTCATCACAGGAACTTGTGTAAATCACATGATGACTTCATTTGAGTAGTCAAGCAATCTGATTGGTCCTCAGTGTGACCAATTAGCTTATGAGGATATTTTCAAATTGTACTATCCAGATGATATAGGCTACTATAACAAGTTGGGAGGTAGTATGAACACTAGTGTAGTCACATGTCCAGTGAGGTAGACAAGTTATCGATACCTTTATATCAGAATTTATGACTTACATAGAATGCATGCAAACCTTGGAAATAAAAGCTCTTCAAATTTTTACTGTTACTTTTTAGAAAAAATGAAAACGCCAATCTATCATCAGTAAAAAATCAGGGTCAGCGTACAAAGTTTTAAATTAAAGGACAAACTGATTATAAAATGCAGCCATTTTAGAATCCAATATGGCCGCCGAATACAGTTATGTACATGTATAAAGACAGGCTTGGATTCATGGAAAACAAGCTACATGTACCAATACTGTCACAGCATTAATTTCATATGTACATACACAGGTCTCAAATTTAATTTTTTTTTTTTTAATTTTAATTTTTTTTAAATTTCTATGCTTGCATAAAGTCAGAGTTAGTCAAGTGAATTGTTGTTTTTCAGCTACACATTTTCTATTGATTTCTAGTGGTCTAACAGAATACCACCTTACAAATGTGTTAGTCTAGATACTATATTTAGTAGTCCATGTGTCCCACAATACTACAGATTTTGAGTCCTGATACAGACAACAAGTTATCGACCATGTTGAAGTTCAATAGTCGATTATATCTTGAAATTTGTTGGAAGCAAATCCCAAATTTTTGCAGACATCTCATCAGCATTCTCATGGGTTTACTTGACGTCAGCAAAAATTTGGAATTCGCTTCCAAGAAATCGTTTGACTCTGTGAGTAAAAATATTCATTATATTTTGTCAATATGTTCTGAGCAGTCATCAAACATAAACTTCAGATTAAATCCAGTGAAAATTTCCTTCCAGAACAATTTCAAGTTTGCTTTCTTTCAATTTTATTCACCAACATGAAACATTCCATATAGACATATTACGTACATGCCAAGTAGCCAGTTTGTTTTGCATTTTGTGGGGATGCGATATTAGATGTTGGCAGGAAATGAATTATGATACCTGTTACCTCAGGAGTATCACATCACAACATTTACCTTCATTCACTGATATTAGAATCACAATCCCTAGAGGAAGTTACCTGTCAGGTCAACATAGAAGTAGGCCATGTGTATAACAATCAGTGATATGCCAGACGTCAGTCAGATTTCATTGGATGTTGCATCAAACCAGGCAACAGAATACACTTTAAAGAATTAAACATCGTAGAAGTATTTATTAATGCTACGATACAAAGCGAAATTAGCTTCATTCATCTGTTTGATCTTTATCCTTTTAGGATAATTAGGTTTTTATTAATACTAGATACTGACGTGATCCGGCAGGTTAGCAATGAAGTACAGACGCAACAATAAATACACACACTAACTACAATGTACTCACTTTTCCTTACTAGGTATTTTTTAACCATGGCGAATCAAATCTAAGTACCAAGTAATTTGTACTTAAGATAATGAATCAATACAATGGTTTTAAACAGATCTAGTTTATAACTAGTCATTCAAAGTGTAAATATGATGAAAAACAGAGAAATCTGTCTATAAATGTGTTCTTAACTTCTGTCCCCTGTAGATAATTTGAAATTAGTGTGTTTAAGTGGAAATAATTCTGACTGACTTGATGGAATAATTGGATGTGATATTAAATGTTAAAACAATCTCTGATTTAGAAGTAATAGATGAAAATATACATTTGAGAAAAAAATTGCCCCAGAGACCTGAATCCATTTGATTAGAATTTGAAAGACACTAGTGGTTACTGTGGGGCAATCATGATATTAATTTAAACGTGAACAAGTTGAAAAATTAAGAAGTTTTGTCAAAATCAATAAAAATAGCATATTACTCAAAGTAATGGAACAAAGAATATCAACTGAAAGAGAGATTTTGTTGATGCCATGGGAACCAAGATGAGAAAAATGTAAAATTCTATCTCTTTGCCAAACCATCATAGTGACACTAATGCTATATACCCCTAGGTTTCTCAAAGATGCAAATCCAATTAATATTACTATATACATAGTATAAATTGACATGGCAACCAAAATAACAAATTCACGGTAAACCGTTAACTTGCGCCATTTCTCAATATGGCATTGATGAAAATAACACCAATATAAGAATGAACAAGCAGAGGTTTAAAAATTGAAAACCATGAGAAATTCTACTTGTCCATTGGGACAAGTACAACGTACTTTCTAAAATCACTTGCCCAGTTCTTCAAATCACTTGTCTGACTTTGGGACAAGTAAAATAATGCCCTTCTTTTGAGTCTTGATCCATGGCAGCAGCCTCTGTAAGAATATGATTAACAAGCATACTTAGTCCCCATTGTATTATTGCCTTGAATTATAGACATTCCAATTTCAATGTTGTTGATTTATCATAATTATAATAATATGGATTATACGCTGAAGTCAAACAAGCTATACATGATTTATGTACATCTACACGTATATACAGTTGAAATTGACAATTGTAAAACTGCTCAATATCAACAGTCATTCTTTGTAAAAACATTAGACTTGAACATGTGGACAATAGTACTATGTGTGCTAAATCTTGTGACACCTTTGAAATGGCAGTTACTGTCGAAAACATTCTGACTAATACTCTCCCCCGATGTGTTATTCCTTACCCAGGACCTACACCGTAATTATAGATATAGATACAGATATTTTTGCATGGGTAATAAGGTAAAATCTACTGTACAATTTAGAGGTCTTCTTCCCACCAAAATTACGATCATAAAAGATGATGAAACTAAATTATCATATATCTTTTTTGTTACAGAATTTTGAGTACCACATGATAGAGAAAGACTACCGAATGTACATTACAATGGGTTCTGTGTGTCCTTCCATGCATCTGTGCCTAATAAGTCATTTCTCTGACATGTGATATTTGATTCCATTCAAACATGGCCCAATTAAAAGTGACATATTATAGGCCGGGAATATATGCACATCATTTTGATCCAGATTTTACTATCACATTTCACTGAATATACATCAACATTGGCAGAATTCTGTTTGACGCAATGCTTAGAAAATCTAGAAAGAAAGTACTACAACTTTACCAGTGTTAACTTTTAACAAGTTTTAACACATCAAATGAGTGATGAGAGAGCTTGGACAAAGTGCTGTAAACCTGGAAATTTTCACTAAACATCTGATAATTTTTTTCTTATTTTGGAAAACAAAAGCACAAAAATATATAGAGACCTTCTTGTACATGAACACAATGTACCAGTCTGATAATTAGTAAAAAGAGGTCGTTTAAAACTATCTGAAGACTGTCAAATCACAGAATTTTCTAGTGATGAAAATATCTAGTACTAGGTTTTTAGTATATGCTAGGACGGAGATCGAGAGATAGAGAGATTGAACGTGTGAAACATATTGATTATAGTCATAAAACTTGCCCTAAATCGTACACTATTAATACATTTTGTATAAGTCAACATATTTTACAACTTAGATAATAAAACCCAGTGATGAGACCTAGTAATTTAACACTTGATTTATTGTCAAATTATATTGACAAATATATATACACAATAGTGTCATGGTTTTTCTACACATTTATGAAATATCACTGTTATGAGAGATAGTTTGTCCCATTATGCTGGTGGTGATTTACAGAGATTCATAAACCAGTGATGAAATATGTTGAACCGTGATAATGAAATGTGACTAAAAATGTATGAAATGAGCCCCTGTGGATGAACTGTTCTTTTGACATCATTGAAACTTTAAGTAATATATCAGGTGCATGTAAGATTTTAAGAGTGTCAGAATTTTCACTTCCTGAAATCAAACTTGATACTCTGTTAGGGGGTTAATACTTAATACTTTGCATGCAGCTAAGGGGTCAAACTTGACTGGGGGGGGGGGGTGTTATTGTGACATCACATGGATAAAAAGTTGTACAGCTGTTGCTATAATATTTAAATCAAACGCTTTTGCTAATGATAAGTTACAGTTAGTTAGTATTTATGTTTTAGTTTGCTTTGCTTGGAATTGTCAGAATGATTTGGCTTTAAATTAGATATAAAATTGTAGTGTTATTGATTCAGAATATTGATTCAGAAATGTTGTTAAACTTCATCAATTCCCATTCTTCTCATAATCTCAACCTTTTACATGTGGCAGAATGACTAAACGTAACAAATTGTTGTCCCATTCAGATGGAAAAAAAACTATATAGAGAAGTGGAGTATAATCCCTTTGACCATAACTGTGAATCCTCATTGTGTTTGAGACTTTTACTGAGCAGATGTCAAGATACAGTATTCAACACATTCATGAACAAAGAGACTCTAGAATAATGATCATAATAGCTCTTTCCCAAACTGTGCGCAAAGTGAATATTAACAATTATTAACTTTATACGGACCTATAATGCCACAACGGCCCTCTATATTTTGTCAACTCCCCAGAGACCATACAGTTTATAGCAGCCTACATAGGATTAAAGCATTCACATTACAACCTCTATCCTATCAGGTACCCAATTATACAGCTGGGTTGACGGGGGGGGGGGGGGGGGGGGGGGGGACAATGGTAGCGACAAGTCTTGACCCCACACAACATACAGATTCCAAACCGGCCACTGCAACTATTCAAATACTACAAATTGTGCACTACAATATTGTAAAATATCTAAATACAGACCTGAAGCTAGCAAGCTGAACTTTATATAATATTATCTATAAAATATTAAAATGAAAAACATATGTAAAGTATAAATCTAAACTCATTGTTTGTCGTGGTAGACATGAAGGAAGGTGTCATGTAATTGTTAGCTTGTATCAAAACATAACTGCTCAGCTCACAAAAGTTCATTTATCTATTTCCAGGTACCATAAAAGTGCCATTAGCAGAAGAACAGAGAGGGAATGAAAATATGGTAGGTGTCAATGTTGTTGTTGCACCAAGTAATGTGATGCCTGATCAGTGGGGTTTGATAAGTAGGACTTGAAGGTGACTCAACATTTTCACAGCCAAGTTGATTGTTTTAGTCAAAATTATTTGTATTTCCAAGAATATTACATTAAATCAACTACTAGGGTTATCATAATGTGATTATCATATGTAATTAATGACAATCATTGCCAGTTTTCTAAAAATATAAATAAGCAGTATTATGTACAGTTTAATTTATATGTAATTATGTGTTAATATACAGGGCTCACAATTAGCTGTAGTCAAGGGCATAGTCTACCTTGACAACCAAATTTGTAATCGCACACGTGGTAGTCTGTTAGACCAATGGAAATCAATGGAAAATTGTTGCTGAAACAGTTCACTTAGATTAATTTGCCCAAAAGATATTTCTAGCTCTGATTTATCTGTATTAATTTACAGGGCTCACAATTAGCTGTAGTCAAGGGCATAGTCTACCTTGACAACCAAATTTGTAATAATTGTACATGTGGTAGTCTGTTAGACCAATGGAAATAAATGGAAAATTGTTGCTGAAACAGCTCACTTGCATAAATTTGACTACCAAATACCAAGCCTAAAAGTTACTTCAAGCCCTGCTTTATCTGTATTAAAATTAATGTTTATAAATGTCTACAAAGCTTATTAACATGCCTGTCTCTTTTGTGTGTATTTCAAGAATATTTCATAAACTTAAAGTCAACAGTGCAAAAAATGACACTTATATACAAATGAATGCCTGTTGTTATGTGAAATAAATTTTTAGCTTAATTTCCTACTGATTGAAAATTCAGACTTCTCCGAAAACTTTTACTAAACTTTTGCCATATATGTAGAATGTAAATCAACCAGGCCTATCAGACATGCATGTATCGTTAATCTTATTTCTTCTCTATTGGATATTCTGTTATCAAATTTAACACATACCTCAGTACACTGCATTCCACACAACATCTAAACTTTGTTTTTCTCATTGACGTTAACAACAGGTTGTTGTAAAACCAGAAGCCTCTGCAGGCAGTCTAAAGAGACGAGAAGCAAAGAAGACTTCTACAGAATACACTGTCCTTGATGATAATCACTCATGTGCATTGGTGGAAATGAAACCTTTGAAAGGTAGATATAATAGAAATATCAAGGGTTGCCAAAAGACTGTGTGTATCATACCCATTTTATATTCCCCAAGAACAATTTAGATAGATAAGAAATAGGCTTCCCATAGACCAGTCATTGACTCATGTGGTGTAATTGAGGTGTTCCAGGAATTGATAGCATTCTGTGTACATTCTGTGTTAAGAGTCTATTATTTATACTACCTGTATAATACTTTCATGTACCAGTGAAATTTTTATTTGTGTGTATCAATGATTAGAACTGAGTAATTTAATTTTTCACGTACCAAAGGAATGTTTTAAATTTAGCCATTTGCAAATTTGCTAACAGTTGCAATATACACAGCCATTAGAAGTAGTATGAATTACTTGTGGTATTGAATGATATCCAGTGACATTATCAATACCATTGTGCAACAGTCAGCCTTTGTCACGCTCCAGTTAACCAATATAAAGCAATAATTCCCCGATTCAGAATATTAAAACTGACAGTCAGTTTTACATGATACAATGGTTGTAATATATATCATTTACTCTGCTGAGCTATAAAAAAAAACCCGTTTGTATATTAAAATTAATAAAGTAATCAGTGACAGGATGTAATTTCACTTGTGCCGATCCCTGCAATATATATATATATGAGCGTATACACTGTTACAGTAGTTTATTGCTTGCTAATTTAAACCATACATTTACAACCCCAATATAAACTGAAAGAACAAAATAGAGGTTAATTAAATGTAACAATTACTAACGTTATCCCTACCTGAGTATTTGATTGTCAGTAAACATATATAAATTTCATACTCGATAGAGTCATTTGAATCACCTTTTATTGAATCGATCATTGCCCCACCACTGAGATTCTCACCATGTTTAGTTGGGAATTACTTTAAAGCCCCAATAGCTGTAACTGTTTCACCATTTTGTTGTTAAGTTTTTGTCCAGTTGCAAAATACTGTTACAGTACAATAACACTTATAAACTTTACTTGAAACAGTTACCATCATTTAGATTAGCTGAATCATCTCATTTTTACCTGTTAATGCCTATGTGTAAACAGCTTGATGTCCTGATGTAAACAAGTATATGTAAACAAGTATATGGACTTCACTCGTCCCTGCATACATTGCATACATATGTGGGTAACTGGTGAATCCAATCTAGCGCTCTCATTGACTGAGATGATTAACCACCCAAAAATACCATAAAGGAATGTGGGAATATACATTGTATACATATTTCCATGCTAATTCAATATGGTGGATCCAAGATACTGATTACTAGTTACTGGCGTTCTCGCCCGAACTGATGGGTCACGAGATGCCGCAGGGACCAGTGAAGGGTATGGACTTGTTTGTCAACAAATTGTCAATTTGTAGGATGATGATAGTGTGTGATTATTGGATTGAATATGTTTCTCAGTGAGTGCAATATAAGTTGAAAATATGTGCAAAAACTATGAAAAAAGGTATAGTTTCAGGTACAGGTACGTTGTAATTTGTACTTGGGCTAGCTGCTTTAACAGCAATTGTTTACATCATATAATTTATGCACTGAAACCGGTCTAAATATCTAAGACATGATGGAAAATTACAACTCCATGTAAGTAATTTTTGGCGGTTTCTTGAAACATAAACCAAATGATTTTGTAAAATTTTGTAACTGTTATAACCCTCACATTGCAAATGTGAACACAGCTTTAACCATCAGGAGTGTACAAAACCATTATTGCTTGGCGTATCAGAGTTGATAGTGGTTATTAATTTTATCACACCATGGTAACCAAAAGTAGAAAATCTAGTTGCAAGGCACATAATTTAATAAAAGCCTGGGGAACTGTGTCTTGTTTCTATGTTTAGAAAAGCTAATAAATGTAAACCTGGAAGTTTTTGCTAATGACTTATATTTAGCTTATTTCACTGGAAAATAAAAGCACAAAATTAAAGTAAATAGTGACTAAAATGCCTTTCTTGTACATGATCACAATATACCATGATCACAATATATCTAGTACACTATTGTAATTAGTAAAAAGTAGTCTCTGGAGACTGAAAATTGCAAAATTTTCTGGTAGCAAAAATATCATCTAGGTTTACAGTATACTGATTTGGTTGTCAAAACCAAATGAAAGATTGCTTGGTTAGGCTCTGTCAGTAGTATAGCTGTTGTTATGGTCACTCAGCATAGGTTGTTACTTAAGCAATAAAACCACTGTTGTTGTTATTGTTGTTGTTGTTGTTGCTGTTGTTGTTGCTGTTGTTGTTGTTGTTGTTGTTGTTGTTGTCACTGTTGAACTCACAACTATGATACTTATTTCAGCAGTAAAGTTGTTGTTGTTGTTGTTGTTGTTGTTGTTGTTGTTGTTGTTGTTGTCATTGACCTCCCAGCTATAAGTATCTGCTATTTCAGCAATAAAGCAAACAGACATAGATATTAATTGTAAAGCCATTTAGCAGACAGTCTGGATTTATTCATATTGAGAGACTGTCAAATTATCCTACAAATCTGTGAAAAAAACTTGTTAAAATTTCACCATTTTGATGACTGCTTATGAAGATGACTCCATTGGCTAGTTGTTGGTGAACACCTTGTACTGAATGTAAATAGTCTTAATGAAATCACACCACATATAAAAGCTTATATCTAGGACTACACAATTCACAATTGACGTCCAAGCCAGCTTTATCTTGAAGGAATAACACAGTGTCATGCATGGTGCTGAAATCACACCATCCGCAATCACAGCAATCATGACTGTTCCTGCTGTTATAAAGGAAGTAAAGTGTCAGGAACTGACAATGCTGTTCAGTAGTTGTGTGTACTGATAATAGCAACACTTGAAACATGCCTCAGCTCTTGAAGCAGTTGTAATGTCAACACTTGAAAGTGGTGTCAGTCAATATGATATCCCAGTGAATGGTAAAACCACTACTTATATATATAGTGTTAGTAGAACCGTCTGTATGAAGTGATGATAACCTAACAACCGTGTCTACAATTTGAAAAATGTGTTAACTTAATAGACATGTGATGTTTTAAACCTATCCAATGGCTTAAAATGTACATTTGTGTAACTTAAAGTGCAAGAAATGTTTGTCCTAGTCTGTGAGGTACGCCGTGATGGGGCGCCCTCACACATTGTTCAACCCTTCCCAGAGGAGGTGGGTGAGGACGAAGCAACATGATGTATCTTACAGTCTATGTTTGTCCAATCCTTGAAAAAAGTCCCCCCCTAGAAGTTTTAATCTGCCCGATCCTTAAAAAATGTTAGTTTGCGTAACTTTCCTTTAAGCAATTTTAACCTGCTCAGTGCTCGAAAAATGTGAGTTTATGTAACTTTCCCTCAAGTGATTTTAACCTGTCCAATTTTTGAAAAATATGCATTTATATAATTACTTTATCTCAAGCAATTCTAAAGTGCCCAATGCTTGAAAAAATATTCATTTGTGTAACTTTCTCTCAAGCAATCCTAAACTGCCCCATGCTTGATAAATGTGTATTTGAATGTGTAATCCACCAAAATGTTCATTTTGAAGATACAGGCAGGATTTTGCCATATTTATCCTGCACTATTTCTTACCTATACTGAAACCACATAGCAAAATAATCAATTATCTCCTTTTATGGTCTTCTACCTGTTGAAGTTACTGAGTTTGGGGTTATTTGCCAGATCTCACAGCTATTGTGATAGAGTTTGTCTACCCCCATAGCTGTGGATACAATTTTTGCATGTTTTATGACACATTTTTCGTAAAAAACGATTTTATTAGCTAACATTGATGTAAGAACAAAATCAACGCTGACGAAAATGTATGGAGACTCAGTTCCCCAGTAATTTTTGTTTGCTATTATAAATGATTGCATCATAATGTACCTTGGTACAATTACATGATATACACTCTGCCAAGAAACTCTCTCAGGAGGGAACATGATTTAAATATCCTGTCACATGTACTTTATCACAATGTCTCATCATGATCCCTAATGTCTCGGCGTCTTCTTCATTTTATGATATTAAATTACATTACATTCGTGTGTTATAAATTCAACAACTAATCATGGAAGTATTACATTCTATTCCCAGATGAGTAATTAGCACCCAACTTGATTGTGTCTATACATAGTACAGTAATAGGGTGAAATCGTGGATCATGTTGGAGAGACTGATTTTAAGGTGTGGACCCCAAAAATTCAATTTGATTGGATTTATCGTACCATATTATGTGTACAGCTATACAAATACATTTACTCTTGGGTAGTCTGGATGCCAACGTGGTTTCTAACTAAACCACGTCTGGTCAAAGTCCCTCAATCAGCACAAAAAGTTGTTCATCCAATCAGTGAACCCCAACTGCTATAGTGACGTAAACAGTGTATAAGTAGCGTCCTGAGCTGACAAATATACCATATTTGGACTTTACATAACTGCCCCAATAAACACTAACTTTATGGGGGACTGTTATTGGTTAGAATTTTGTGACTGATTAACAAAGACATGATGTTAATGACTGTGTGGGTGGGTGTGGATGAATTTTAAATTGCATCTCATGCATCTCAGGACATCTAGAGTAACGACTTTGACTATACTGTGAGTGGAGGTGTAAATCGTAATGATACCGTACAGGAACTAGACTACTCTTGTGTGACTCACTATAGGTCAGGGTATACAATGTTACAATTAAGTCATTATATCAAACAAAGCAGTTTTCAAAAAATGTTCCAGTTACAGCTTGTAACAGCTTTAATAACAATATCAGTGAGTACACTAACAGTGAGTGGGTTACACTTTCTTTGTACAATGAATGCAACTGTGATATGATGACAGCATGTATATCTTTTAAGTCTTGTTTGTATGCATCATGCATGCATCTGACATCTGTAAATCTCAAACAACTAAGCTACACTGTCTAACAATGTTACAGGAAGTCGTATACCAAAGTAAACTTTAATGTCAGTGCAATCAATTAAACACAGCTGACCAGGAACTAGTAAAACATGTATCCACGTGGATCTAAGCGTTTGACAACTGCAATCAATTCCAGACTCATCTGTGATGTAGAATATGTTTACGCTACATTTTTAGCATTTATGGAAGATTGTCACATGAGGAAATTTGTTTGGTATGTCATGTCATGTAGGATGGACTTCAAACTCCTTAATATCTCTGCCTGCTTTGAATAACCAAGAATTGTTAGAATTGACAAAAAGATGGTTTTAGATTAAAAATGTACACACCTTTCAAATGTAGAAATACAGTATTGACCTGCGTTGTTAATATGCAAATTAGGTCTAATGTTAAACTGATTGCCTTCCATAATGTGTAGTGGAACCATTGGTTACAAGATAAATAAACTACTATGATCTTATCTGTTTAATATGTAAATTAATAAATCATGCAAATTTTCATTAATAGCTTAAAACATTACAGTTAATTCCAATGGTTTAGTCAATTATGTTCAGAAAGCAGTGTGTGAAATGAAGGGAAAATGACTACTGGTCATAAGTACTGACATATAGCAAATGCTGCTGGTCCTTACGGAAAACTGTTGGTCCATACTCAATGCAGTTCACATTCATGATATTTATATACACCAATCATGATGACTGACAAGTTGTTGTAGTTCTGAAAAAAATTGTTGGTCCGAACAGAAATCTGTCAGTCTTGGATCGACAGGCCGGCGTTAATTTCGCAGGCTGTTAGACATGTTTCAAGTGAGTGCAAAAGGAATTGGTAAGAAATAAAAGTGTTATGGTATACATTTTATGA
This sequence comes from Glandiceps talaboti, assembly GCF_964340395.1. NCBI lineage: Eukaryota > Metazoa > Hemichordata > Enteropneusta > Spengelidae > Glandiceps > Glandiceps talaboti. Next base: position 21,265,057 of record NC_135549.1, read on the forward strand.
ACTATACTTAAATTAATAAGAAAGCCACCACCAAATTTGTAGCATAAACCAACTGTAAACTGAATGCCTCTCATAAGGGACGGTTTTCAATTGATGCACAAGATTAGCAAATGAAGATTGCTTTATTTGACTCAGCGACATGGAGGACTGGTATTTTATAAGTGAATCATCCAAAGGGAATAAAATAGAGTGAACATGCAAGGATTATTTCTAGATATAGGACATACATGTAAGTGTCAAATACATGCACACAGAAATATCAATTAAGGGTTCTGCAGTTTCAAGTAATTGATGATAGTATGTTAGTTGTGTAGTGTAGTAAGTTCATATTTTTGTAGTTACTATTTAAAAAAAAAAAACATGCAAGCTAGCAAACACATATGAACAAGTCAACAAAAACAGAAAAATATATAATGTTTTGACATGCTTAAAAGGCAACTTTGTAGCCGAATAACTCCTGAATATGTTGATAGCTGTATAGTTGGGCAAGTAGCAGCGCCCTCTTGAAGTGACATTAAAGGGTAATGTGAAACCTGAATCTGTTGATTTGAAATTTCTCATTAATATACCACAGTATGATTTCCAAAACAGTCAAGCATAGTTTTACCTATTAATTATTTTTGGAAAAGTTATGTGTAATTTCAAGCCTTAATTCTCAAGATATTACTCAATGATCAAAACTCATTATTTAATATGCAAATGACTCAGATGACTGTTTTGTATCAAAATCTAATCAGTTCTTGTCATTTCCATTATAACATATATATGTGTGGCACTTTTCATAAGAATTGGCACAGTAGTTTTTGGGATATCATACACGCACACACATACATACACACACACACAACACACACACACACACACACACACGCACACACACACACACACACACACATGGACAGACAAAAGCATAACATTACCTCCCCTTATGAGAAGTTAAAAAAGTAAAATGCACATTATCCATCTATGACCTTAATTGAGAGTGTTCTCAGAAACCGGTTCGAATGAAATTAGCCCAGACATGTAAGAGATATGGTTAAAGCACATGAACAATGCCTGTTTTTGCACACAACTCAAAACCCCAGCCCCATACATATTCAGGCAACCATGTAGGCACGATGAAAACATTTCTGATCTACCCTAGACTGGTGAATGACAGTTGAAACAGAGGTCACTGTAATGCTAGCTTCTGCATAGGGTAATTAGAATTATGTTGTCATTATACTGTGATAATTGACAAATTGAATTGTTTGTACTTGAAAAATACTAGACATTGATGGAAACTTATCTTTACACAGCATAAGGTTGGAAGGCCCATTGAATTAACATATAAAGCCTACAATGTTATTGTCATCTTAAAACCTTTTTATCATATAACTACATTTGATTAGTCTAGTCCTATAACTGTCAATGTTTTCTATGAGCACTTTCATCTTGATTGTAGTGATCATAATGCGTAGATAAAAATACCGGTAGACTAACATTTTGATTTGCAGAATTCCGAGAAAGGCTCCATTTGATAAGGATATGAAAAGGAAGAGTGTGCCTCGATACGACATACCTTACAGACTAACTCAGTAATAGAGACAAACAAAGTAGAAAACTTGTAATTATAGAAAATATGATATACAGTCAGGCATTTAATTCAAATTTAACTTTTAAAAGGTTTCAGAATATCATGTCAAGCACAAGTGCGATAATTAAATTGATACTTTAACAAGTGTCAGTAGTGGACAGCATTCCTTGTTGCATGTTATGTGTGGGACTGAGTAATATTCACAAGTGTGTCATTAAAATTTAACCCAACCCAGGTAGCTGTTGGTGTTCTCAAACCTAACTTCAATGTGGTGAGATTCAAATGAGGTATACATGTGTTACACGAAACTTGCAGTGAGTTAGAAAAATGATTTATAGTACATGCACTTGTATATGTCTGGACTATGGGTAAATTTCATGCATTCTATAGCTTTGATAAATCATCACGTAATGTCCAATATACTAATTATTTACATGATCAATGTCTTGGCATTACTGGTAAACTATTTATGACAGGTAATGTTTGATTTTTTAAAATTGTGTACCATGTCCAGTACATTACTAATGAATTGTACTATTTGCACTCTCCAATTTTGTCAATAGCTTACAGACATCAGATGCAGGTTCACATGATAAGTAAGCTGTGTAGTATCCTAGGTGACCACACTTATTCATCACGCATCCAGACTGTCCTTGGTATACCAGTGTTGGTAGATGTTCATAATGTTCAGCCATGTACTCAGGTAAGAATGATGATATACTATACGACATGTATGCATATTCTTTATGGCCCAAATATGGGTTTTGCGGACCAAGGTTGTACGGGGAAGGGCCCGACTTTTTATGTTAATATGCCTAGCAATAAGACCACGCCCATGACAACAGCCAAGTGATCACTTATATTGCAAAGATAACAAAAGAAATTAGTAGACAAATGAATAAATATTTTTAAAATGTATGTAAATGTACCTAACAACAAGACCACGCCAACCATAGCAACAGCCAAATGATCGCATATATTGCAAAGATAACAACATGGTTGGATAGGCAACTGGATAGTCATTCAGCAAATGACCACCTATACCAAGCATGGATCAACATGTGGATGGACAATTTTATAAACTGTAGTTGTGCTACAACGTCATTGGCACTATTTTCATACACCCCATGTAGTGGCAGGGAAACATCATTTGATTCACATAATCACATAAATTGGCAGTGAAATATTATTTTATCGGCAGAAATGTCATAATAGTGAAGAAATTAACAAAACAAAATCACTGAATAAACGGAGATTGATGAGCACGCCACTTGCCATATTTGGGCAAAGTGTGCTGGGTCGTGATATGGAAAGTTATTGCCTGGGTTTCAATGCACATGCTCTCCATTGAATTGCATTGGAATTACTACAAGTATATTATAAAGTGTCTTATTTAACACAGAGACTGGTTACTTATGAAAAAGAAAAAAAAATTCTTGAAATATTTTAGAACTAATAAATTAAAACAAAATCCTCTGCCAAGCTGAAAATATAGTATGATATCCAACACACTTTGTTAAAAAACTAAATGCCATATCGATAAAACATTAAATTTGACAGTCTGGCATCTTAAAGTAGTGGTAGGTGTGAGACAGTTTTTTTTTTCTGTATTTTTAAAATTTATATGATTATCACAAAGTATGCCTTAATTTTAACAGCAAGTGTTGTGACATACTCTCCTACACTGTACTTGTTTTTAAAAAAAATGTCTTTATTTTATGAGGTGTATATCATTTTGACTGAAGGTTGTGCAATGTACTCAGTCATTATAATATATTACCTAGAGTATGTATGTTGAATTGTCAAACAGGTGTTTTATGAATTCATGAATCAGACTTGTCAATATCATGCATTACTTTGCTGAGATATGTCGAAGCCCGGGAAAAAGGCTGGGTGAAAAATGCTTCTTTTTATGTATTCCTATTGCAAAATGTCACAAGTCAATAAATTACTAGTACTACTGCTATGTCGCACTACAGTGCAAATATATCATTTTAAAAAATTAAGTGTTTTCGGCAAATATGGCACGTTTTTATAGCAATTGCCTGATGTTGAGAATAGCTATCATATTTGAAAGGAAGGTATTTGTATGTCCCTTGGCAATGAGTAGTTTTCTATATGTACATGTACATGTAGTATATATACTTGTCAGTCTGTATACAGGCAGGATCTGTAACTGTGTAGTGGATGTAGGTTATTTTGCATGAATTACACATGATTTCCAGCAAGGCCCAAGTTTAAAAGAAGAGAATACTCAGTGAATTCACAATGTCTAATAAAAAAAACTTAGACGTTCAACAAGATAGATGAAATGTGTTGGTTGCATTCACTTTCACCTATCAGTACAGAGCTGGTATTACTCAGAAGTGACATACAGGCCTTGCCAGACAACATCTGTTAAATATGATGCCAACTGTTTCTAATGTTATTATATTGTAGAACAATACAAACAGTTGACAATGACGTTACTCAGTAAGGCCTGTATGACATCACCATCTAAGTTGAGACTAATTCCTACTCCATACTGACAGTAAAAGTGAATGAAATCATTGCATTTTAGTTACTTAAAGTGGCCATATGGATGAGGATTGGGTATTTAATTTGGATTTTTAATTTATGAAACAACTTTATCATGGCTTCCTACTAGGAAAATCAATGTGAAAAAAAATTGACTAAGTCTGTGTTTTGTAACACAATAAATTGCAAAAAGCTAAAAAAAAATGTGTACAAAGTTTGTTATTGTACGTATAATAAAAAACATTTTACACATTTATTATGCTTTTTGCAATGTATTGATTTACAACCACAGACTTAGTCAATGTTGTTTCACATTGTTTTTTCTAGTTGGAAGCCATGATAAAGTTGTTTTATAAATTGATAATCTAAATTCAATACTCAATCCTCATCCATATGGCCACTTTAATATCCAAGTCTTTTTATTAAAGCATAGTGAATTCACAAGGTATCCTTCCTATTTAATAAGATCATTTCTTTCAGCAAACATCATTTATATAAAGACAAAAATAAAATTTGATGCAAACATCAAAGGTGTATGGAACTAGCATAATGCCAATGTTATTGCTTTTTAGGTGATGCTGTGAAATAATCTCTGTAACCATGTATGTGTACTTGGAATTATATATGTGACAGTGTGTATACATTTATAAATCCTACTATGTAGTAATATTCATTCTCTTAGGCATTTGGCTTGTGGAGTTTTAAACCATTCTTTACTCTTAGTCTGAACAGTGGACAACCCTAGAGTTTCTTAGAATGGTGCAACATGTACAGTTTACTTTAGTTTGCTATCATAAGGGATTGTTTCACACTAGCTCAGAACGTTAAGCCACTCTTTACACGTGTAGACAACAGACAACTTTTAGAGTTTCTCAGAATGCTACAAGGTATAAATGCTATCGTAAGGGACTGTCTCACACATACTAGCTGAGGAAGTGATAGTCATTCTAAATCAGGGATGAACAAATCCACTGGTCCTGGGTCCAGGACTAGCGATTTTTTTGGGCGGACCACACAAATTTTACCTTGTCTGGTCCGTCGGACCAGTACCTTACTGTTAATGACTATGTTAAAAAGTCCTTTGAATACACAGATTCATAGGCAAGATTTAATGTTTCACATTAGCGCGACCTGGGACCACTAATTCTTTCAGCAGGACCACTAGATTTTTTAAGGCACTGGTCCGGGGACCACCAGTTCACAAAATGATTTGTTCACCCCTGAATTCTTTACACCTTGCCAAATCAATGGACAACCCTAGACTTTCCTACAATGGCGCAAGATATAGTTTGCTATCGTAAGGGCCTGTCTCCATCAGAAAGTTAGCTATGTTAATTTAGCTGAGAAATGCCCATCACTTTATGTGGTAATTATATATTAGTAAGCGTTACATAAATATGCAGGACAAATACTACATGTAATGTAGAGGATTTAGCTTGAGTCTTGAGATATTCTAGGACGATTGAAGGTTTTTTTTAGCAGTTGAAATAACAATATTTCAGTGCAGTACGAAACAAAAGTAACCACCAAGAAATTGAAAGTTACTGACTGAGCCCCTGAAGTTTAAGTACAACTTTAACCTGTTTGTTTTTGTCTTGTGACCATTACTGATATAAAGTGTTGCTTTCAATTAGTTCATGCAATTATTCTTTTATCTATTCATAGTCACTCAGTGATGTAAGCATTAACCAGAAACAATGTTTTCCTTTTTTTGGCCTAAGGGCGTAAACAAAAAATTGTGTGGTTGCGATTACATTCAATTTTAAAATAGGTGGGATAGGTAGATTTACAGATTGGAAAAATAGTTTTATATTGTTTTATAAGTTGATGTCAGTTTCCGCACCCACTATTTCTTGCGAGACTTCACGATTTCCGTGATTTTATTATTATTTTTCTTGAATATGTAACAAAAATGTTTAGGGTCAGCATGAATAACTAGGTGGGGGTCAGGTAACCGGAACCAAACAACTTTTTTTATTTGGCCTAAACCATGAAGTGAGTAGAAATGACATTTGCCAATTGATATGAATATCCTTGCCAAAGAAGGCGTAAGTGTCATCTAATGGATATGGCTTAAGGCTATACTTATTATTTAGCAAATAATTGCTACTTTCTGAACTTATGCAACTGTTTATTTAGGCTACCCTAGATGCCTTTTAAGGGATTACTAAAAACATCAGCTTCAAATGTCACTGTTTTACCAACATCATATTTCATGCAAATTTTATTATCTATCTGCTGGCTATATCATGTGAATGCATGGTGAAATTGTGTTACAATTTGACCTTAGATTGTTCAAAATACGAAAAGAAAATATTGTTTTCATCATAATCAAAAAATGACTAAATTTTTAGTGTGCAGGTTATGATTGTGACCCACATTTACAGGCCTTCATCGTTGGTTGAAGCATCCATGCATTCACAGAATGTTCAGATTCTTCTGAATAGAAAATTCTATTTTCAGAAACCTACTGTAACACTTTACAAGTCTCTATTTTCAGAAACCTTCACTTTACTCTCAAATATTGCAGACCTCCATTCAACAATTCTCATTATTCAGAAACCTCCACTGTAAACTCTCTAATTTCAGAAACCTTCCCTGTACAACTCTCTATTTTCAGAAACCTTCCCTGTACAACTCTCTATTTTCAGAAACCTTCCCTGTACAACTCTCTAAATTCAGAAATCTTTATTGTACAACTCTCTGAATCCAGAAACCACTTTTCAACTCAGTAATTCTAGAAACATCCTCTGCTATAACTTTGATTTGCAAAAATTCATATCCTGGCCAAAAGATATCGCACTGATTATATCATGGTACCTGTAATAGTTTCAATCAATCTTAAATTGTGTGAAGAATCACACACTGACAGACCAGAGTTATTGATATGAACAGAACCATTGTCATATCAGCCACTATTGATCAAGGCTTATCAGTGTCAGAGGGGACTTGAGTAAAGTGAATTGTCTGTGTCTGTCATTTCTTCATCATTTTGATTACAATTTTTCAATAACTGAAGTGTTGGTGGGTGATGTCTAGTTTTCAATAACTGATCAGAGTCTATGATTTATTCATGATTTTGATTACGATTTTTTGATATGTATTCAGTGACCAATCAATGTCTATAATGTATTAATCGCGTCGTTCTCAATTTGTTGAAGCAGAGTATCGATTGATATACATGGCATTCCTATCAGTAGTTGATCAATGTCTATCATTTATCGATCATTTCGTTCTCAATTTGTTGATAGCAGAGTAACGATTGACGCATAGTATTAACATCAGTAGTTGATCAGTGTTTGTAATTTATTTATCATTGTTTATCACAGTTTTGAGATAAAGTTAACATTGCTAGGTAGTTTCTGGAAAATTGTTACAATGTAGCAATAACAAGCTAATTAATTGTACTTCTCAAATAGCTTTAATTAGAAGTGTCAAATTGCTTATTCAGAAAGATCATCCGATTGTTTGTTGAAAATTGTTACAATTTATCAATAACAAGCTAACTATTGTACCTCTCAAATAGTTTTAATTAGAAGTGTCAAATTATTTATTCAGAAAGATCATCCGATTGTTTTGTTGATGAAAATCATCCCTGTCCAGTTGTGTGCGAATACGGCATTAAACATACTGTTAGTGTTACAGTAATATTCGCAGTTGGTGCATGTTACCTGTTTTTCACCATTAAAGACATCTTGAAACATGACTACAAAAATGACATCCTAGATAGACGATGAAGTCAGTAGCTATGGACGGTTTACATCAAAAGGTTTTGATGAAATATTAAATGGTATGAATATTGCACAGTGAATCCCACCAATGGATACAAGTCTATGGTTACTAGTAGAAGGAAAAAAAAAGCCTAAGGAATTACTGTGGTTAAATGTTACAGTGCAAAGTATTGTGTGGAAAGCATTGCAAGTCTTGTCGGAAAAAGTCAAAGAGTTGACTTTAAAAGCTAAGATGGCGGTTACCTTCATATAACAGTGTTCAATTTTTTATCAGAAAGCTGTTGCTCTGTACTTTCTTAAAGCTGGTAAGTATCTAGTGAAACATACATGTACCTGAATTATCATCATAAGTCACTTGCATTGCCTAGCTAGTAGTATCAAGCATGTAGGATAATTCCACTTCTTTTACTCGTCGGTCGACACCAGATGTGAAATTCCTCCATCAGGGTAAATTCTATTAAAGACAGATACCCAAAATGTTCACTGCCAAGCCGTGATTGTATATAAATTTTAGCACATTTTCTCAATCAAGCAAGCAATCAATCAATCAATCAATCAATCAATCAAAAGAATTTGTATAGCATTAAAATCCAATACGACGTTATGTTCTATGGTGCTGAACAGGGAACAATAGTATATCATTGTATTGATCTATTGCTGGAAAGATGCTGATCAAAAGAACTCAATAACTGCAAGGCAGCTATTGGAAATGAAGCTATGAAATATAGGCACAAAATACAGTTATTTCTGCAACATGTCGATATAAGCTAGCACAGGACATTCATGTAATTACACTCTCAGTAGGGTGGCACCTCTTATAAAGTTGTGCTCAAGTGGCTGCACATTCGACTTGCATTGTTTACATTATCTTGTTTACAGGGTGATTACATGTACATGCACATACCAAGGCACAGTTATCACCCACAGTGTGTAATCTACCACATACAACAACTGCAATAAGTTTAGTTTGTGTCTATATTAGTTTGTGGATAACTTGCTTTCTGTGGTTGTAATAATAAGAGTATGTGGATTTTAGATCAGATATGGAAAGGTTACTCAAAACCTCTGCTTTTCACTTTAAAAAAACAAACATATTTGGACCTTCACTTTTATACATGTCCCAAAACTACCCATGTAGGTATGAAAACTTTCCAACAACAACAACAACAACAACAACAACAACAACAACAACAGACGAAAAACAGAACAATAACAATACAGGGCCATGCCCCACTTTCATGAATGCTTGATAATGTTCAAAGTTCGTTGATGCTTTTATATGTCATCACACTTCATATTCCATTTGAATGCTGCCCAGACACATCAATGATGTAACATCAGAATCTTTCAGACCATCACACAACAATGACCATTAAAGATACATATGTACATTATAATTACCAGTTGAAGGCTGGCATACAAATAGTGTAATACATCACACAGCTCCATCATAACTATAATTTTCCAGACATTTCCATTAAATATCTCAATTTTAAATAAAGGAGACTTTCTAATGATCCCAGCTATCAAATAAAATTGATTGGCTTTCATCAGTTCAGCCATGATGATATTGTATTTCAATTAAATTCTATATCAGGGCTTTGCTGTGCATGCTAAAACACACTGTACATTGAGGATGAAAGCTATTATAGAATTTGATAAATGCATTGGTTATTGGCAAAGTAATATTATCATCAATCTTACATGACAAAAATGTCTATGAATACAAAAGAGAGTTGCACTGCATAGCAAACGATCCATCAATGATGACCAGAGATCAGATTTTTGGGTCTTAGCAGTCAATAATAAATGAGCTATCTACGTTCGTATCCTCTCTGATGACAAAGTGAATATTAAAAAAATTATAGTTTGGTAAGATGAATAAGAAAACCGGGTTATTTGATAGTTTCCAGACATTTTGAAGTTTTCTCGTCATAGAAAAGAAAAGAGATTTTATAGCTAAATTGTCTCATCAAAACTCAATAGGATTCTAAAGCTCAGGCTCGCTCTAATCCATTTCACCCAGCATCATCAGCTTCAAACACCGCTCCAGGAAATACATGTAGAGGTATATCAAATAAACTTTCACATTTTGAAAAAGTCATTTCGTGATTTCACATGGTAAAGTTTGCGCGACTGCCAGGAAATACCCAATTGAAACTATTTTTCACTTCCATTGTGCATGTTCTAGCAATGGCCCATTGTAGTCTCATGGGACTTTGCAGACATGCATATGTATTAGATGAACAATACACATTCATGACTATTTATCCGAAGGTAATAAGTAGTTTGAAATCATAAATATTTATTGTTCATCGATATACATAAAATTATGCATGTGCAGTAAGTCCCATAAACAAAAGTGGACCATTGCTAGATCAGTGAAGGTGAAATAGTGGTTCAGTTGTGTGAAATTTATGTAGCTGTAATGTGAAACTATGAAATGACTCTCTACTGAGAACCCTAAGCTTATGAAAATATCTTTATTTCCTGGACTTGCACTCCACTTTAAGTCATTCAGCTCATTTACATACTCTTCATATCGCTCCATTACGGCTGATGTAAAGTCTACTATCTGTTGTTATTAGCCCCAACTGGCAAAGCCCGGAGGGGGCTACTGTGTTGGGTCCCATGTGTCTGTGCATCCATGTGTCCACCTGTATCTCAAACATGTACAGGCTAATTTCAAACAAACCTTCACCAAATGTCCGGTTGAAATGCTGGGCGATATGTCTATGACAGACTTGTTACATGTGGTGTACTCAAATGTATTGTATATGTTTAAGTAATTGATAATGCATATTGCTCTCGAGTGCCGGCCTAATTAAGTGATGCCGGTCAGATGTTGCTACATGCCTTGCATATTAAAGTGCAGTCTAGATATCAAAGTTGAAGTGCACAGTACTTATAATTTATTACCATGGAAAGCAAGCTATGATAAACACAAACTAAACCCATCGTTGTTGCGTGTAGTAGATTGCATGAGTGGGTGATAGCAGTGCCTTGGTGAAACTCTAATGAAGACAATGTAAACACCAAATGTGCCACAACATGAAAAAATCGCTATCAGAGATGCCGCCCTACTGTGAGTGTACTGTACTTCCTTATAAATGTCCATTTATAGCTTATATCAACATTATTATAAAAGAAAACTATATGTAGATTTAGTTTGTGTCTATGTTAGGAAGCTGATAGTTAACTTGCCATCGTCGTATGTCAAGCTATTTCCTTGGATAGAATGATAACTTTTATAACTACTTGTAATATTGATATAAATGTCTCAATTAAACGTTGCAATGTCAAGTTTAATATTGTGATAATTATCGACATTATATCAGGACATAATAAAGTTTAAGAGTATGGCACAGTGGTTTTGTTTTTGTTTTTGTTTTTTGTTTTTTGTGTTTGGTTGTTTTTGTTTTTTTTGTTTTTTTTAGGGGGGGGGAAGGAGGGGGCAGGGGGTTGCCAAGGTTTTTTGAAATCTGGTATCAGAGATTGAGAAAGACTCAAAATTCTCTAAACCAGTATTTTTATAGTTTGCACAACTCTGATAATGTGGTTGGGTTGTGGGAATTCAATAAAAATGGCTGTGTTCATTGGTTTTGTCAAGGACCCAAGCTGTAACAAAGCGGGATGTGAATTCAATGAGTCTCAATGTTTCATGTACATTAAACTAATATCATAAATGAGCATTGGTAGATTGACTGGGGGAAAACCGAGGTAGATTTTATCTACTTGCCATCCCTAAGTGCAATGTTGATATATTGATAAAAGTAATAATGCATTGATAACAGCTAGTAGAAGTAGACTAATAGCCAATAAATAAAGCTACACTTACACTTTTGTAAATATTATGTGTTGATGTAGTCATGTTGTGAATAATGCCCGGTGGGTAATCTATTCATTCAGGATTGTGAACATATTTGAACACTACTCAGCTGTCTACAGGAAGGATTACAATTGTCAACAAAGAAATGATATGAAACTAATATTATAATATTGATCATGCCGCAGTATATGAAAAGATACATCTGTTGTCAACACCTCTTAAAGCGCCGCATACCGTTGTGTCATGATTTTAGACGCCGAAGGTTCATGGTCAGATCATGTGTTGTTGGACAATGTGATACATATTAACCTAGATTTGGGCAGGGAATTAATCAATCTTTGTTTGATATTGACTAATGGCCTCAGTGTAAACTCATCAACAGCTGTTATCTTTCTAACAATTCAATCTGATGAAATTGGCTATGATGTTAAAAAACTGAACATTCTCCAGTGCTAGAACAGGTTGTTGATCATTTTTATCTGTAGATTGTACAAAAATAGAGGTGAACATTTTGTTTGTAGTTATAAACAACAACACTAGTGCTCAGAAATGATATTTATAGGCAATAATTCATGATGAATGAATGCTGCAACATCCAAAGTATTAGCAGTAATAAAGAAAAATCAAAACAAATTTCACTTTGTGTATTTTCTTTAATTAATAATTCCAACTTGAAATGTGGGGCAAACTTCTTGATCAGTAGTTGCATTTATTTTAATTTGCATTTCCATTATATCAAACTTTTGTATTTTTAAAGTGTTTTATATATGACATACCAGTCAACATGGGCATGTTGCATTTGTAACTTGCATATTAATTATGTTGATTTGCATAAATGGTGTAATTGTAATGCCCACACAACACACAGTTATTGGATAATAGAAAGCAATCATGAACTTGGAAGTTAAAGTTTTGTAGTAAAGAATGTACACAACCGATAGGTAACTAGTGCTTAGAACTGATATTTATAGGCAATAATTGATGATGGATGAATGCTGCAACATCCAGAGTATTAGTAGTAATAAAGAAAAATCAAAACAAATTTCACTTTGTGTATTTTCTTTGATAATTCCAACTTGAAATGTAGGGCAAACTTCTTGATTAGTAGTTGCATTTATTTTAATTTGCATTTCCATTATATCAAACTTTTGTATTTTTAAAGTGTTTTATATATGACATACCAGTCAACATGGGCATGTTGCATTTGTAACTTGCATATTAATGATGTTGATTTGCATAAATGGTGTAATTGTAATGCCCACACAACACACAGTTATTGGGTAATAGAAAGCAATCATGAACTTGGAAATTAAAGTTTTGTAGTAAAGAATGTACACAACCGATAGGTAACTTTCAAACCTGACATTTTGAATCTCTTGTACAGTGCATTATGGAAAATTTGCTACCATTCCATTGATAAACATTAGTCAATCATATTAAATGTGTTGTTTGTAACCACAAATATCTAGTCCTGGTCATCAAGACTCTTGCAGAAGGGATATCCTTCTAATCACCTCAGATTATTTCAACTACAAATAATCTGCATGGTAGTCTTTGTTACGCAGACCTTTGCCAGAGAGCTAACCTTCCAATCACCCATATTAGATATTACCACAACTACAAATAATGTAGTCTTTGTTACGCAGACCTTTGCCAGAGAGCTATCCTTCCAATCACCCCAGATTATGTTGTGTGGTAACTACAAATAATCCCACAGTCTTTGCATCTGAGCATGCTCAGTGTCGATTGCAAAATGCTGCTGGTGTTTTCTTTGTTCATTTTGAATTCCCCTTACACAGTAAAAGTATAAAGTTGACTGAAGTCCTCAAAGTTTGCACAAAGAAAGTTCTTGAATGTCTAAGGTACATATTACTATACCCCATCTGTTGCTACATTTTATCCACCGTACGAATCAATATTTTTATGTATGTTTTCTATTTATGCAGATATGAAATAGACAACGTCGGTTGCCATTTTTGGTATCAATGTCATCCAGCCAGATTAAAGCAAGGTTTATGAACCAAATTCCTCTTGTAGTAACATATTTATTTGGCAGATATACTGTATCATTTTTACATTTTTTTTATTATCTTCAGTTGTTTGTACTACATACTTGCTATTTTGTAAGTGTTCAGTCTGTTTTTCCCTTTGTCAGGTTGTGAAGAAGGAGATTTTGCACCAGATGAATCTGACAGCTCATTTGATGTCATCTGTACCACTACATCTACACTGCGTCGCCATTACTTTACCAAAATGGCAGAACGGTAAAGACTTGATCATCACAGCACCGCTACCCAAGTATTTTTGGAAGTCTTTAAAACTGTTGGATCTGGATAGACCCGATGTCACTCCTGAATTATTTGTCAGTGACGTCAGATGAAAGGAAGGCACTTTGGTGAGAGTAATGATAATTCACCCCAGTGAATAGACAAAAAATAGGAAAAATAAACACTACAAACACATACCTTATCTTGAAATAACCTGAAATATTTACATTGTGAATCAGTGATGTGTAATGATATAACAAACAAACCACATTATTCATGGCGTTATGTTTTAAGTAAATAATTCAGGAAAGAAGGAGATATATCTATTGCTGTTATTAACTACCATAGCATAAATATTAAAGTGGATAATATTGCTTCATGGTATGAGATTGTTCTTAATATATTGCCCTTTGATATCCATTATTGTGAAGTACCGTAGACCTCATAGCCGTAAATACAGCATTTTTTTTTGGTTCTGGTTAATCAGCTAATCTTATTGCTATAAAATGTTATATATTATTATTACATATGTACCAGTGATTACTTGCACTGGTGCATACTGTTGGTATTTGCACTGCAGTGCTGTACTGAGCAAAAATATTATTGCATACCTGTATGCAAGAGATGTGCAAATGAGTGCACAGTCATTTCGTTGTATACGTACATAAAATAGTTTGATCACAGAGTATGTTTTTATGGAAATTTGCTGTTTTGGATAAACATATGTAAAACTAATTGAATGCCAAGATTCGTTTGTGCCAGTGTGGGTACTGGGGGGGGGGGGTATTTGCTATGCTGCACTTTCACTCAGTATGCTCGTGAAAGTATAGCAGCAGAGAACACTAAGCGCATTCAAGCAAATATCCCGAGTACCGTATGCCACACTTGCACTCATGCAACATGGAGTTCAGTCATATTCATACTGACCTGCAGAGATGCCAATTCTGTTTTGTAAGGCAAAATTCATTTTGAATATTTTTGCTATCTCTACAGGAATAGATTCACAGTTATATTTGATACAAGTAATCACAAATTAGTCCTGTCCAGTTGATGCACCAACTGAAAATTGAACTGCAAAGCATATGACACAAGGCATATGATGCTGTGCCACTACTGTCACATTGGATATAAACAATTTCTTTTGTCCAGATAACATGTTTGTTATATATTTTACACTTTCCTGTGACTGAAAGAAGTAGAATAGATAGATAGTAAAGTTTAATGTTAACTATACAAAATAAAATTATAGGATAGGAAAAGCTGACATTACAGGTCTAACGCCTTCATGTACTTTTTTTTCATGCTCCTAATGAATATGAAATTAAATAAAGTAAAATATGTTTTCTAAATGAGTATCTTACTGAGTCTGTTTTATTTACTACTGTATGTTGTAATCAAGAAACAATCTGTGATACTATATGGTGAAGAAATAATACTCTTTACTGTTTAGATATAGATGTTGCTGACCAATGTTTGATGGCAAAGGACCCCATCACTGGGAGAGCCTCATTACTGAGGTTTATCATATACCCTTGTAAAATGCTGAAATGCATTTGAAATTAATTGTTGATATTGGAAAAGTAATCACCATTTGGTTAAAATTGCAACAAAAATTTAGAACATCACCAGGTAGTCTGATTTGTACAATGAAACCTTTTAGAGTTTAGCATCTGTACCATACATTAACACTTACTGTGATTCACACACCTACACAGAACACAAACCGGAGGCATTAAAAATCAAGGCATTATATGTAATTACTGGTCTTGTATAAAGTTTGGCATTTGATAGGTTGTATAATAATGTCTATTAACTGGGAATGTATGGAACTGTGATGTTGAGCATGGCTATTTTCAATAAATTGCCATACTTTGATGAAGTCTCCTCTCACTACACCTGTGGTTACAAAGTCCCAAAGATAGAACTCTTGTTGGGGTTTCTGTATGCGAGGGTAAGACAGAAAAAATAGTTCACTGGTAAAGCCCACAATTTCTCTGTAGCAATACATGGTAAGATGAAGTACATGTATACTATGGTTATATCAAATTCCATGCTTTTTGTATACAGAAGGGGGGGGGGGGGCATGATATGTTACACAAACTAATATAACTGGTTAAGACAGCAACAGACTGGGATGTGATGCACTGTTTTTTTCACAAACAGTGAAATATTTATTATCAGTGATAGTAGCGGTTTCAGCACAGTGTGGGAAAGTGCTATATAAAAACCAACATTGTTAGAAGTAGTAAAGATGAGGGCTGCAATACCTTACATTTCTTACCATACCAGGCCAAGCTTATTACATGTAGTTAGATAATGGTCTTACATAAATTCATTGGTCGGATAGCTATCAACAGTACCTGAGATGCTTATATTCGTTCATATATTACACAAACTCGTTATCCAGATAACTATCAACTGGGGCTATGCTATGTTGCCATTCACATTACACAAACTCATTGGTTTGAATTGTAAAGTCATTATAAAAGATAAACTCAATGGCCAGACACCGCTAAACAGAGACTGTGTTGTATTTTCTGCCTTCCATTTACTTCAAACTCATCGGCTTGAGTTGTAGAAAGACAAACGCAATGGCGTAATATTTTCAGACTATTAAAGTATTATGTCAGTCATCTTTCAACACAGATAGATCTGAGTAAGCTAGCTAAGAGCACTGTTAATAAGTGATAATACATGTATTAGTTGATGTTGTCATAGTAACAAGAACTTAAATGAATAGATTTGCTTAGCAACCATTAATCTTTCCAAATAGTTGGTAACACATGCGGCTATGTACAATGCAAGTTTGGTTTAATATGTGGAAACCCCTCAACAATAAAGCAGGCTTTCACTCGGGAATGTCTAAATACTTAAGTATTTTACACGCACATGTAAATGGAGTCCCAATCTGTGACTCAAGATCTGCTGGGGTTGTCTCTTAGTGTCATGTATCCCTCCTGGATTATAAAGAAGACTGTCTGAAACAGAATTCAAAACATTAAAACACAGTAGCAGTTACTTTGTGCTGTTTTGTTTCGTAAAGTTTTGCCGTGCCATGAAACGGACCAATCATGCTATTTTATTAGTTGAATTACTTCTCTACACGTCTTGCTTGGTAGTGTACTACACATATTAGTCTCGGTTAGGCCTTAAAAAAATGTTTGGTTCCGTTACCCGACCCCACCTAGTTTTTCACTTCCGACCCTAAACTTTTCTTTTACGTATTCGAGAAAAAAATAATAAATTCGCAAAAAATTGTGAAATCTCACGAGAAATAGTCGATGCGGAAACTGACATCAGCTTAAAAAGACAATATAAAATTGTTCTTCCAATCTGTAATGGCTGTACATCTGATGGGAAGAAAAACATAGCACAGATACCATTTGAAAAACAAATGGAAAACCTGAACTAGACACTCACACATGAACAAAATATAATATCTACCTACCCCACCTATTCTAAAATTGAGCGTAATCGGAACCACACAATTTTTTGTATTGGGCCTTATCCAGACTCTCGTCGTTGGGGACTACACTCGACTATTAGCCGGGGGGGGGGGGGGAGAGAGAGTCTGGGTTTAACCGAGATTATACACTGGTCAGAAGTCCATGACAGCAAAGAGTCCTGAAAGAAGAACGAATAGTGTACCTATTATTTCACAAAATTATACATACCGGTCTCCACTGTGCTTAAGGTATACTGTTAATTGTGTGAAAGCATACCATGTTATTCTCTCTTTCAATCAGCACGTCATGAAATGAATTAAAACTAGAATTGTATATCTGTTTACACGTCCATATGTCGGCCACCTGTCGACAGTTTGTATACTAAATTACCATTACACATTCGTCTACTCTAAATCGATGTATTTTGTCCCTTTATTTTTGTCATTCAGAAAGACACCAAATATTATTAAAGCTTGACAACTTTAAACAGGATATGTACTTGTAAGAACATTAATTGCCTTCTTACCTGTCTTGATGGTACTGTGTACGCTTGTTAGAAGCGCGTGTGTAAATAGTGTTTAGTCCAGAAAATCTAATTACCTTATTACTAATCGTGATGGTTCTGGGTACACTGGCTTGATTTCCGTTTTTAAATAGAGAATATTTAAGTCAGAATATCAATTACCTTGAATTTCTTGTCTTGCTGACACGACGTACACTGACTTGATGCCCATGTGTAAACAGTGACTAATTAGTTCAGAACACCTAATTACCTCACTAATCTCGATGTTACTGTGTACACTAGCTTGATGTCCGTGTGTCAATAGTGAATATTGAGTTCAGCGCATATTAATTTGTCAACAAATAATGAATTGGTTGTCTTCTGAAAGGGTTTGATCACAAGGCGATGATACATACGAGTATTGTAGCGATGCAAAATATGAAAGTTCGCTCCAGATTCAGTTGCCGAGGGCTAGAAATCGTATACAGTCATGTACACCATGTACAAACCAAGTTATTGGCGTATAACAGGAAATGTGAATTATATATATCCTGTTTGTTTGCAACAACCCGTGTCTATGTCTGGTTCTAGGGTGTTCGAAATACGGGTCAATACATTCCAAATTGCCATTGTTATTCCTAAATTTTCAAAAAGTATACTTGCGGAGGTATAATTATATTTTTTCCCAATATAAGCCGGAAAATATTCGTGACCATCTAGCGACGCGTAGTGACAATGTCCCTTAGGTCACTGGTGTTTTGTGTGGCTGAATGAGGAAAAAATTGGGAAATGATATCTATTTGAACATCAAATAGGCACGTCATTATTATTCAGCTAGGAAGAATTAAAATAGTTTAACCGATGGTGAGGTACATCAACTCTGACGTCATTTAGCTGGTATTTCACCAACTGTTCACGAGAAGGAGTCTTGTATGTCAGGATAATAATACATTTTAAAAGTGCATCAAGGTATAAAGCCGTAATTTATCACCGCTGAATAGACTCACTTTGTTTGACCAGGATAAACAGTAATATCCGTAAAACAATCCAAATATGCTGGCTGACGGACATATATGAATAGAAGCCATGTTGTGTATTAATGGTAAAAAGTAATGTAGGTATATCAAATGTAAAATGCACTGTGGTGTTACGGAGTAAAGGTCGGAGGTGCCTCTAACTCCCCGTCTAATGATTAAAGCAGTGTATGTAGAACACCACAACGTCTGCACGACTTACATCTATATGTAATATTGGTATACAACCTGACAAAAAGTGCAGAATTCGCAGATTTGTCACACAAACTACCTCATCTTAGGAGTATTGGCTAGAACTTGAAAAATAAAATAAAAAACTGTTTGGAAGAGCTAGTAGAGTACAGGTAAACATTTTTTTGGTTTGTAGCAAACCAGACTAATATATTTGCCATTTAGCACTAGTAAGGCTTCGTATCAACTATTAAAACATGGATGATGACAAGCGATAGCTATACCATGTTACAGCACTACAAACTTATGCATGACGATAATCAAACCATATATGGTAAAATCATGGAGATGTTTATACCATATATGGTAAAACAGTGAGATGTTTATACCACATATGGAAAATGGTGGAGATGTTTATACCATGTGTGGTAAAATAGTGGAGATGTTTATACCATATATGGTAAAATAGTGGAGATGTTTATACCATAAATGATAAAATAGTGAGATGTTTATACCATATATGGAAACTAGTGGAGAAGTTTATACCATAAATGATAAAATAGTGAGATGTTTATACCATATATGGAAACTAGTGGAGATGTTTATACCACATATGGAAAATGGTGGAGATGTTTATACCATGTGTGGTAAAATAGTGGAGATGTTTATACCATATATGGTAAAATAGTGGAGATGTTTATACCATAAATGA